>NC_058031.1:1077174-1119674 GCF_019176455.1 Solea senegalensis
ATTTTGACGACATACTAAACTTGGACATTTTTTTTTTGGACAACAAACTAAACGATGACATTTTTGTGACTTTTTGGGCGACATACTAAACTGTGACATTTTTGTCAAATTTTGGACGACATACTAAACTATGACATTTTTGTCAAATTTTGGACAACATACTAAACTATGACTTTTTTGTCACTTTTTGGACGACATACTAAACTATGACATTTTGTCACTTTTTGGACGACATACTAAACTATGACATTTTTGTCACATTTTGGACGACATACTAAACTATGACATTTTTGTCACATTTTGGACGACATACTAAACTATGATATTTTTGTCACATTTTGGACGACATACTAAACTATGAAATTTTTGTCACATTTAGGGATAAAATACTAAAGTATGACATTTTCCTGCAGACCTGAGTGGCATGGTGGCATAGTGGTTAGTAGGTCTCGACTATGTACAAAAATGTCATAGTTTAGGTACGTCGTCCAAAATTTGACAATAATGGCATAGTTTGACAGTTTTGAGAAAACCCCCACACATCCGATATCAAAATGTGCAGTTTGATTTCTAAACGTTTCGAGCAACCATGGCGACAGAAATGACAAAAAACTGTGAATAATTTCCACAAACACATGAATGGGAGACAATCGACAGCCCAGTTTGGATCCTCACAGCTTAATAGCCAGTCTCTTTAAAAGGATGATTCCACCAAAATACCACTTTGTCTAAATAGCTCAAGTTTTAAAGGTTCAATCCACCCAAATGTTACTCCTTTACCAGCACAAGTCCTGCACCCGACAACAACGGCAGCAAGAACAGCGGACACGCTCAAAATTTAGAATAGCTTGTGCTGTAAGATTCAGAATTCAATGTCTGATGTTGTGAGTTCAAGTCTGGTGATGAAGTTTTTGAGTTCAAGATTGAATGTAAACGGACAAAAGCTCTAAGAATACCTAAAGAACTGTGAGAGCAGGTGGCTCAGTGGATGAAAACACTGATGTCCCTTCAAGAATGGTTAGGTTGTATTCAGGACAATAACTACTAGCAAACTATACAACAGACATTTTCACTGTATAGTTTGAGAAATTTCAAAATAAATGTCCCATATTGGCACTTTTTAATTGAAAAATGAGCAACTTTGAGATGTATTAAAAACTACATTTTCCATAAGTTCTGTTCAACACTGACTAGGTTGTGTTCAGGACGTCTGTGACTTCTACCACAGTAAATCAGACATTTTCACTCCAACGGAAATATACACTTAAAGATCACATATTTGCGCTTTTTAATTGAAAATGATCAACTTTGAGATGTAATAAAAACAAAAATGTTCGTAGGTTGTGTTTAGGATATCTGACTTCGAAATGACAGGCCACATTATCTTATCAAAATTCCGATGGTCGCACCACTTTTACATATTCCTCTAATTTTATCAGAGCGATAAGTGTTTTCACTTGTTTTAAATGACGTTTATGAAGGAAACGTTTGAGCTAATCAACTCTCTCTATCAACTCAGGCCAAGTAATAACCATGTAGTTTTCAGAGTCACACGTAAGTATGAGTCAGGGTTTTCATTACTTTAACATAATACACAGCAGGAGCAGGTCTGAGCTCTTCTATGGTGGCTGTGGATGGACAAACTGAGGTCTGTCTGTGATATATTTGAAGGCTCCCTCTCAGAAGAGTTGGATTCATTTACTATAATCAACGTTTTTAGTACAATTTAGAGCTAGCAATGTTAAGAAAAAAAACTCAATTATTCTAACAGAATGAATGGAATTCCCGTTATTTTGAGTAATCCTGAACCATTTATTTCCAAGAGCCATGTTTGATTAATCAATCAATCAACACATATAAATCTAATGTAAAAGGCTGGAGAGATGTTCAAATGAGTGACTCTTCAAAAAAGATCCTGTGAGAGCAAAGATTTATACAACTGCATGTGAAAGTGATGGAAGGACAGGGAAACAGGAAGTCTGAAAATACCTATTCATTTCTTATTGGCATTTTTTGATCTTCTAAATGTTTAAAAGCGCAGGAATGCCTTTTTGTTTCATGCACCTTTAAAAGGGATGAAGATAACTGTTGTACTGGACATATTACGCCCTCTTCTGGAGAAACTTGCACATGACATGCATTTTATTTGTATTCATCACAACTCTAATATAATACCCGACGATATGGGGAAGTGTATGGAATTAGATTTGTCAATATTTTCATAAGCAGATAAAATAAATATCAATTTAATCATTAGAATATATTGTATTTTACACTATATCATAACATTTTAATTAAACAATAAAATTAGATTTGTGGAAGTGGACTGCACAGTGAGCGGTCTGTGATTAGAGACGGCTGATGTACAGTTAAAACTAATATTAGCAATTCCTTTCAAGCTAACATGGATTTATTAAACAATCACATAAATAGTCTGAAATGAATGTATTCTATGATCTCCTCACTATGTAAATGGTAGTGTCAAAGATGTTTTATTTGGTTGTTTCATGTTCCGGCTGAGAATCCCTCACCTCACCCTCCCTTTCCAAATGTTCCCAGAGAACTGACGTCACCTTCAGTTAGTGTCACAAACTAAAGATGTTCAGTTTGTCCACTGCAGGCCTTTGCAGAGCAGTACCAGCTCCTTATCTATATTTTATCGGCTCACTCTAGACACTTAAATAAAAACAACTATTCCATCATCATTTTCTGCCAATTTCTACTTACTTTTACACAGTGGACCTTTAAGTGCATTACACAAGTGTTCGGCTTTCTTAAAGTCCAACATTATGGATGAAAGAAAGTATGCCTGGTATAATTGGCAACGCCAGGATTTTCCATGTTACTAGTGGGGATGGGTATCAGTCCAATACTTGTCGAAATCACTGGATCTGATAATGGAGAGATAAAAACTTTAAATCCAGTACAACCCAAAAATCCCACAAGTAGCATTCTTCACTATCCACGGACTGTAAAAAATGTATAAATGTGTTTTTACAGCTTCATAGCTTATAAATGGTCTAAAATAACCATCGATCTAACACTGGTAGATACCAGTTTGTGACTTAGGCTTCAGACATTAAAATCATCCCATTATTATGGCAGCATCTCTACAACTGTCAATAAAACGCAATCCTGGAGTTTTTCAACCCAGCATCTTCTACTATTTCATTTTGAGAGGTCCCATGGGCATCTACAGTTAACACACATCTAAATCTGCATTAAAGGACCAGTGTATGATTCAGTGGCACCTAGAGGTGAAACTGTTTATTACAACCAACTGAATGTCACTTAAGCATAGATGTAGAGCTCTGTGGAAGAGGACCTGTCCAAGTGTAGGATAAAGGGCTCACAAGAAATAGCATAGGCGATTCCTTGCTGTGGTGTAGTGTTAAAAGGATAGTTGTTTTTTAGAGTGTTGTATGAAGTACTGACACATTATTAACGCTGACTTTGTGCCATTCCCATTGATCCAACAGGTAGCTGGATACTCTCTGAAAACAGTAATGCCACCAGGGACAGAAGGAAAAACTGATTTCAACATAAATGTGACATTAAATACTAATAAATTAAATGTACACCATATTAGGTCTACAGTGGTATTTTAGGAGTACATTTGCTGCTTTTCCTCACAGATAGAGACTTTTCCAGCTGGAAACTGAAGTCTGTAAAACACTAAAACTGCACCAAAGTCCATAGAGAAAATGACAGCAGTTATCCCTAGATGCCTCTATCAATAAAATATTCTTCAAGAATTCTTTATATATTTTGTTTGGATTTAATTTTGTCATACAAATTGGGCTGAAATGATTACTTGATGAATCAATTATTAAACCATTTCAATAATCGATTATTCAACTTCAATGTTTCTAACAAATTAAAACTAGTTTCAGCTTCTTTAATGTGAATATTTTCTGGTTTCTTTGCTCCATACAACAAAGAAATCATTAAAACATCATTTTGGAACAAAAAACAAGACAAGTCATTTGAGAGCATTGTCATTTCCAGGTTTGACAAACACTGATCAATATTTGTCAGCATTTTATGGACCAAACAATTATTTGATTAATCGAGAAACTAATCGATAGATTAAATAAAGAAAATAACTGTTAGTTGCAGCTCTAGATACAAATTTAACAAACGAGCAGTAGTAGTTCCCGACGAGTTAAAAATGCTGATTTTCTTAATGGACTTTGGCGCAGGAGTGGGAGTGAGACAAAGCTACTGAAGACGTATGCAGGTGTAGATATTTAAGCGGCTAATATAGGTTCTCCTTTCCATCTCTGTCGGCAGTCATGTTATCAGCGAGTGTTCAGCTCCCAGGTAGGTCTACAGAAATGGCACAAGATGTTAAGAAACAGGTGGGTGTCATACAGTGAAAACTGAAGGAAATGTGTGATCCCTAAATGTATCAAATCCCTGTTGGCCCTGCTTTACTCCTGTGCTTTGTACATCCATCAAATCGTGGTCATTTGTTTTGGGTTTTTTTGAGAACCTTTACCAGACTTGACCCAAAAGTTCAGGGAAAGTTAAGATCTGTATCGGCAGAGAGCTTGCTGTTCAGAGAGAGAAAAAAGAAAGCATTAATATCAACAGCACAACAAGACACAGTAGATATGTATAACTCAAACTTAATGAAAATATGATTTATTTGATCCAACATTTCTCAGAGGCCATTTACTTCAAACAATATGTATCCAAGAGTTATATAATATATACACATTTACATTTTGTCACACTTAAATGGTCAGTTTCATTACTTAAAGCAGATGTGTGTACTTTTTTTCTTTTTTTTTTTTACATGTAAATATATACAAGACAAAGTTCTGTGACAATTTAGCTTCAGGTAGCGTTGCTCCAAATATAAACAGGAGCAGCTGCAGTTGGCCGTCCAAAAACTGCAAAAACAACTACAGCTACTGGTGTGGAGTTTTGGTGAAATAAAAGCCACTTGTACCGTTTGATACCGATACTACCTTTAAAAAAATACCAGGCCACGTTGGCAGCAGCTTGTCCAGCCTCTTCGCCTTCCACCAGCAGAATCCACTTTAGCATAAAGAAAAATAGGTCGTGCTAAATGAAATTATCCTTTTGTACAGTGGTGCAGGTTCACAAAGAGCTCAGTTCTGACCAAAACAGAATATTCTCATTTACCCCCCCACATAATACTGCTTTCCCATTTGAGTATTTACATTTTTTTCCACTCTTTGTGGACCTTCACCTTTATCTTAACATCTTAGCGTTCAGGATACTTTGTTTCAACTTAGTGACATGTTAACTAAAATTAATCAATTTCCTTTAAACAAATCATTAACAAAGGGAATAAAGTACTTAACATCCACTAACTGGAAACAAGAACTGAATAAAAACTGGAGTTACAAAAGGTCGCTGCAGGACGCTTTCAAGCCTGTGAAAATCATCAACAAAAGAAGTCTCGTCTTGACTGATCCTTACCATGGAGTCAAGCAGGTAAAGGTGTTCAGAAGCCACTCAGCCCCCATGGAGGATCAACCATTACCTAGAAGAAACTGTCAACAAGGTTTAGCAGTAACGTGTACTCAAACCATCATCACACAAAAATGCACATGCACATTCAGCAGTTCTTAGGTACTTTTAGCTAACAGTGTTCATCCACCTTCAAGAAAGTTCAGTACACTCAGTTCAGTCTCAAATTCTGAAAACAGATTAGTACTTGACCCTACATTTTGAGCGACGTGCTCGCACTCTGTGCACACTTGGTGCAGAACTCCACAGAGACGTGGTTCTTGTCCACGTGTAGACACACGCCACCAGATGTCTCTTTCTCCTCCACTTTCACACGCTTCCTGGGTAAGGCGTAGTCGTGGTCGTTTTCGCCGGGCCCCTGGAAAAGCGAGGAAGATAATTTCATCCCATTCACACCGCTCAGCCTGGACAAGAGCTGGGCTAACATGCTCTCATTGGCCAGCACAGCTCTCAGGTACCTGGTCTCATCTTCCAGTTCCTCCACTCTCTTGGTCAGTTGAGAATTTTCCTGTTTGAGGGTGTTGTTTTCAGATGACAGTACGCCAACTTTCCTCTCCAGGCTGTTGACGTACTCTTTCTTCTTAAGACGGTTCATTCTTGCAGCGATGGCGTTTTTGTTGCTCGGGCAGCTTGCGTGGTTACGCCTGTTCTTGTTCTTCAAATCAGATTCCACTCTCTCCGGAGATGAGGCTGTAGAAGCGTCAAACCCAGAATCTTGTTCCTTGCCATAGTACATGCCAAGATCAGCAAGCTCCATATCAAGGATGGGAGACATTGAGTCTCTTTCAAGAGTCCATGCCATGTCTTCAATCCCAAACAGGTCATCAAGCACGACTCCACTGGCGTCAATCTCACCGGCCAGGAAGCTTTCAGAAGGACTGGGGAGATCCTCTACAGTTTCCACTGCATCCATCACTTCAACCTCAAGAGACTGAGTGTTGTTCATTACGCGGCCTCTTCTTCTGGTGATCATCGTAGATCTACAGTAGAACTGCACGGCAATATCTTATAACTTATTTCCTGTTGGGACAAAGAAAACACAGTGTAAATGGGTAATCTTGCGTAAATCAGCTGAAATATTTAATTTAATGAAGCTAGTTCGGCTGTGACCTTCCTTTCCTTCTTCACACCAATCTCGACAGTGATAATCAGTACAATTATTTGTTCAAAGTCAACACAGGAAGACTTTCAAGGTCAAAGACAAACTTTAAACCTAAGGAATGCTGTGTATCAAGTAATATTGCAAACGTCATTAATCCAGAATCTTTTACTGTGAGTGCGTCGAAATCGTAATATTTACTTATTTCAAAAGTTGTCAAAAGTCATATTATCTGTTCTAGAAAAGAAAACAATTTGTTTCACCATCTAAATATTTAGCATAATTCCCTCTGACAGCCTCCATTTTAAAATAGGCTTAGAAAAGCCCGTGTGTGTGTGTGTGTGTGTTGGCTCAACGTACGATCAACGTAACAGGCTTATTATGTAAGCTAGGCCCGTTAGCTTTAGCACTAATACTTTCGCACAAGTACGTTACATGAATACGTCATCATTCGCACGCGAACACTTATGTCCAACTTGATGTGCTATAAACCCTATGATTACACGTTAAAGTTAATATTTTGCTGTATTTCTTTTACTTTTGTTGAGTGTGCGTTGTTCGTAAAGCGCGCTAACATTAGCATTCTAGCTTGCTAGCCGACGTTAGGTTGTCCTTTCACGCCGAGCTAATGTTAGCTGAATGTGGCTGATGGTAGATAGAAAATAAAAACAACCTCGCTGGATGCTGAGGTGCATTTAACGACAATATCTATGGCTATGCGTGAGCGACAAGCGCCGGCTCGGCTTCTGTTAGCCGCAGCTAAAACACAAAGTAAACTAAAAGACATGAGGCGTTCCCGCGTAAACTCACCGTACAATTCAGAAAAAAAGATGCAAAAATTACAAACCACGGAAGCAGAATCGCCCACAAAAATTATGTTGGCTGAGAAAATGTCTTCTTTAACGGCTAAAGCATGAAAATATGACAGAGAATGGCGCGACGATCTGAAGAATCTGACTGAAGTCCAACGCCGAAAGCCGGATATCACTCTTCTTCTTTGGACTAACAACACAGCCTACATGTTACACTCCTGCCCTCTTGTGGAATTAGCTTACTACTACATCACAAATAGAAAGATAAAAAATACAGCGTGGTTATATATATATATATATATATATATATATATATACACATATATATGTATATATATATATATATAAATATACATATATACACATATATGTATATATATATAAATTGAAGGCTGACTGTTCAGTTGAGTCATGTGAGGAATTTGTGTTTTGCCAGAGGCTTCATGATATGACAATATTAATACAAAAAATACTTTTGAAAAACTGTTAATAGTTGCTTATTGTAGCCAAATCTTTCGTCCACAAGGCAACATTTATGAAGACCACACCTATATTATAATGAGATCCAACTGTATATAATTAAAGTCCCTGGCTTTTTATTTCAATTTATTTTATATTTTGTACCTATTGTCTGTGGCGGTGTTGTTTTACCTCAAAAACACAATCATGTTCCCTCAGGAGAGAAAAACCTTTTTATTTAACATAAGTGCACAACAGAAGATAGAGCTCATGTTCTCCAATACACAAGTGTATTAGCAGAAACTGAACCTGTATGACAGGTGAGAGAGAGAAAATAAATACATCACATTTGCATGTCACCCTCTTATATGACGAGTTTAAAATCTGAACTCTTTCTATGGTTTGCATTGTACTAGAAATAATGTAAACACAGTAAATGACACAAAGGCTTAAAATGACTAAGACTTGGTCAGATGAACAAACCGAGGGCTTCACTTCTGTGGACTTTATGTTACTTCATGAAATGTGGTGAATACTAGAGGCTGAACAATTCATCGAAATCACAACAAAAATATCATTTTAGATTACTTATCATGTCATGATCTATGTCTTATTCTGCAGAATTAAGAAAAATGACCATTCCCTCTGATACTGCGAATCGTATCACAATCTCTGTCATAACAATCGCAATTTGTTCAAAATGTTTCCGTCCTAGTGCAAACATAGTCATTTAAAAACAATCATTAGTTGCCATCTAAGGCTGCGACATACAATTATTTTCCCTAGTCGATTAATATGTCATTGATTATCTCAATTCATTGAGCAATTGGTCAATAAAATGTCCTCAGATGTCTACAGTTATTCAGTTCTAATGGTTTCTTTGTGATATGGAGCAAATAAAACCAGAAAATAATCACATTTGTGAAGCAGAAAAACTGAAGAGCTTGTTTTAATTATTTAATTAACTTAATTATACGTTTTTTTAGGTTTAGTTGCACTTCTGTGACAGTAAAATTGAATATCTTTGGTTTTAGGAGAGATGTCCACTTTGATGACATCTTACATGACTAATGTTTGTGAGTTGCAGCTCCTAAACCAGTCCATCTACAGTCCAACACCTGCGTAACAATCTTGTTTTGTGACTAAACAAAGTGAAGGTTTTGATGATTTATAGAGTGACAGTTAGGTGATGAGTGAGCAGCTGTGAAGTCTGTTCTGTTTTGTTCCCAGTTTGAAGTTAAAAAAGCTGCAGTCCAGACTTCAGCTTGTTCACGTCACTGTGGTTCCACAGGAGGCCATCCGCCGCCCTCACTGGCACGGATGCTCCCGTGGCACCGTGTGCCACGCTGCTCTCCATCTCCACCGGCTGGTCAAACACTGTCATTGTCGAGTAGTTTTCCAACATGAGGCACGCAGGGTCATCCGACTGTCCGGGGACTTTACCCATAGGAATGTCCTTCCATGAAACCTTATCAACGCACACCTGCCACGGAGAACCTCGCAAAACCCTTGCCGCGTCTGCCAAACTGTCGGCCGACGCGTGGAACTCGCTCCGCTCAGAGTGAGCCTGGGAATGCAGAGGGTGGCCTTGGTGCCGCAAACACCGCAGCTTCTCGTGCAAACTCTCCAGAGTGTATACGGGCTGCTGCTGCTGTCGTCGTCGCTGCTGCTGCTGCTGCTGCTCCGTGTAAGGGTCAAAGTTTGAGTGTGCGTTTGTCTGCGTGTAGATGGAGCAGAGCTTGAGGAGCCCCCGTCTGGTTTCCTGGGGCAGAGGATGCTCCATATCATCCAGGATTAACTGGAGTAAGTGAGGCGTGCTGGCACTGGGGGCGTCCAGGCAGGCGGAGAGCAGCTGCTGCCACCTCAGCTGGAGGCGATTCACAAAGATCTTGTCTTTCGTTCTGGCCTTCTTCTGGTTCTTGGTCTCACTGCAGATCTCTGACTTCTTGTTGCAGAGGAGGACTTCAGAAATCCATGCAGACAAGTAGAAAGCCCTGTGGTCGTTGGGCTCCTTGGAGAGCAGCTTCAGCTCGGCAAAGAGCTTCTCGAGGAGGAGGTGAATGAAGACTGGGGAGTTGAGCATCTTCAGGAGGGGCAGCCAGAAACGTTGCACAGCTAGAGGGAGTTTAGGTTTGGAATCACTGGCAGAGGTTTTGCAGCCTAATGTCTCCAGTTGTTCAACAGTAGGAACCATAAATCCTTCTTCCAACATCACATCGAACAGCAGCTCACTGGACTCCAGAGCAAACTGCTTGATCTCACCCAGTAACCAGCTCATGTCTGCGAAGGGCTCCGGCCACTGGCTGCTGTCTTTAGCATCAGGGAGCTCATTTAAAGTCTGGTACTGCTCCTTCTCGAAGGAAATCAGGAGTTCACGAGCGTTCTTGTACACCTCCATTTCTTTCTGCCTCGCAATGAGCTCGTCCTCCTGACGTTTCAGGTCCATCCCCTCGTCTTCTCGATCCAACTGCGTGTCCCAGTCCTCACTGGGGCCTCCTCCCAGCTGCCTGGACCAGTACTCGTGTTGGAGCCACTCCAAGACCACCTTACAACCTTTTCTGCACCACTTCAGGGTGGGAAGCTTACGGTGCGTGACGTCATGTCTCAGGTTGACTACCCACTCGGGGATGTTGAGGTTTCCGGCCAGTCTCCTTAAAGGCCGGGCCATTTTACCCTGCTGACGCTCAGTGATCAGGTTCACGAACCGAACCAGAGCCGCTCCGTAGAGCAGGACCAGGTCATCTGCGCTCAGCTGTGCAGTCCGGTCCAGCACCTGACACCGCACCAGGTCCGCGGTGCAGTCCACGGCCACGGGGCAGCTGCTGGCGTACCTGCACTTCCAGGCGGAGATTCTCTGCAGTGCAAACCGCTGTAAGGACGAGTCTTTGGAGTAAAGATACTCCAGAACCTGGTCCCACTCAGCTTTGTTGAGCCACGCGACCACATGGCGCCTCTTCTCCGAGCTTTTCTTCTTCATGTTCGCGGTGGACGCGGCGCACACTTCAGTGTATTCACAGCGCGGGCGCAGAGAAACCTGCGTTAAGAACTTACAATCACGTCTGTTTCTTCCTCTCAAACCGAGTTATTTCTGCTTTCTCGCAGCGTGAACGAAACAACACGAACTACGATTTATCGAGTAAAAAGGAAACATCAAATCCCGGATGTTAGCTTTCTTCTGTTTATTTTCCTGCGTCGCGGCGGCCGTCAAACACCTTTAACGCGCATTACCGCCACCTACTGGCCTGGAGATTAAATCAGCACTGAATGCAGTTATGTTTAGTGTATTTATCCATCATCTACCGCTTTATCCTCCAGCGGAGGGTCGCGGGGGGTGCTGTGCCAATCTCCCTGGACAGTTCTAGTGTATTTTTATATAAATAAATATATTTTACTATAAAATAACAAAAGAAAGAAGAAAAAAACAAAATAATTGAACTCAGCAAATAAAGTGTGAACTACAAATAATGTAAACCCCAGGAAAAGTCAAGCACTGGGGTGCCTCTGAGCAAGGCACCAGAAAATAAAACTAATTCTGATTTTACACACACACACACACAGTCGATGAGTTCAGAAAAAACACAGACTATCATGTATATATTAATATTAAGGTGATATTACTGGGTTTCTGTGAAAGAGAAGACCTGAGTGATGAAAAATCGCTCCTTGATTAAAGCTGCAGTACGCTGGATCATTAGAAAAACAGTTTATTGTTGAGTCACAGGTTTATCAACACTGTGGGATTTGACTCAGTCCAAATATTTGCCATCTGTATTTATGGCACAGCATATGTTTACTTACAAAGAAATACAATTGTGCATCATATACAGGTATATATGAAAGAAAATGGAGATTAAAGCTCCTTTTAACAACAGGTAATGTTCCCCAAATTCTCCCATGTAAAATATGTTTTTTCAGGGACAATATTGATCATATACAGTGCAATTTTCGTTGATCAAATATCTTTTTTTTCCCAATCAGGATACTCACAAATCAAATTTCAGACTTTTTAAAAACATTTCAAAACCCACTTAGAATCACATTTAATGCCAAATGCATTAACACCCATAAAGGATACAATGCAGGATCAGTGTAGATTATAGACTAATATTTTCTTTCTTAAAGTACAAATTGGAACAATTTCAGATTATTTCATGGACATTTCAAGACCCAAAATCAAAAGTATTTACAAAGTGCTTGTTTCATTCATAATGATATTTACTGTAAACCAACAATAACAGACTTTCTTTTGTAATAGATTTGATAACACTGCACTTTCCCTTTTAACCTTAAACCCAATATAGGATTATTTCTGCTAACAACAGCGATGTTTGGCACAGCTGTGTTTACATCAGTCCATGGCATCAGTTGCCCTGAGATACTGTTTATACATGTATGTGTATATGTACATATATATATATGTATATACACACACACTCAGCATGTAAGGTATATATTAAAGAGTTTCTCCTTTTCACACATTATATAGCATATGTTAGAAAATAGTGTCTAAAAACATTTTTTTTTAAAAATACAAATATGCAGTAAATACTTTCTCTTCAGGATTTTTAAGGCTTTTAAAAAAAGATAATGTCTCATGACGCTCTGGAGTCATCATTGGTATAAAACACTGTAATGATATATAAACTATTTTACTGCTCACCCGTGATTAACAATATAACCTTTGGTTTGAGAGCTGAAATGCCTTTGTCCTGTAACCTTTATCCTGGATGTAAACACACAGAATAGTAAAGCAGACTCCTGCTGTGAGGCTGCAGTTACCACAGAGAGAGACAGAGGGCGACAGAGAGCAGGACTGTGGCCAAACCAGCTGCTTTGGTTCACACTAAAGAGAATATGTCTATGTCTATGGCTCATTTATACTTTCGTCAGCACTTCATTACGTCAGTCGCAGGAGAGCTTCCGATGGGGGACGAAACAGAGAAATACCACAGGGAAACCACAGGGGCAGTATAGAGTCTAATGAGTCAGGAAAATGATGAACAATAGGGGAGGGTTATAATATCAATTTGGAGATATATCGTCATCCTTCCTCGTACAATACGATAATCACAAATGATTAACAAATTAAGGTGCTCTAAATAATGATTTGAAACCAAACACTTTTGACTTTCTTTTTTCCAACCCTATATTTCCTGTGGGGTGACAAAGTTAGGTATTTTTCTCCATCGCTTTACACAGAGACTTTAAACTACCACGAGATGTTTGAGGAGAAAAAAAGAGCAGAGCTTTGACAGAGTCTCCTTGATGCCACTTAACGTCAAAGAAGTGGCGCCGTTGAAGGGGAATCTTGATTTGACAACTTTCAGCAGGACTTCCACCGGGTAGTGGTCGCTCACGTCCAGTGCCTGAAATCAGAGAGGAGGCAGTATGAGACTGAGTATGAGAGAGAGTTTGGCTTTAAATTTGATGTCTGTGCACATTTGCATCCACACACACACATACACACACACACACACACACACAGTGGTGTTACCTGCTCATCTGTGAGTCTGTATTCTGTTTGGAAGTTAAATGGTTTGGCTGAAAATGGCACAATTTCTCTGACAAATCTCTCCCCGTTCACAACGATCCTGTTGCAGAAAAATTAAACAATTCACTGATTATGAACTTTCCTCATTATCTAGACTCAGCATCTCTTATGACTTCTAATTATCCTAATTATGAGAATAAGGATATGACATGTACAGTATGTCATAAGTGTGTATGTCATAATGACTTAGTATCTCATAATAATGACATAGTAACTCATAATAATACTTAGTAACTCATAATAATGACTTAGTATCTCATAATAATGACTTAGTAACTCATAATAATACTTAGTATCTCATAATAATGACTTAGTATCTCATAATAATGACTTAGTATCTCATAATAATGACTTAGTATCTCATAATAACTTAGTAACTCATGACTTAGTAACTCATAATAATACTTAGTATCTCATAATAATGACTTAGTAACTCATAATAATGACTTAGTATCTCATAATAATGACTTAGTATCTCATAATAATGACTTAGTATCTCATAATAACTTAGTAACTCATGACTTAGTAACTCATAATAATACTTAGTATCTCATAATAATGACTTAGTAACTCATAATAATGACTTAGTATCTCATAATAATGACTTAGTAACTAATAATAGTATCTCATAATAATGACTTAGTATCTCATAATAACTTAGTAACTCATGACTTAGTAACTCATAATAATGACTTAGTACCTCATAATGACTTAGTATCTCATAATAATGACTTAGTAACTCATAATAATAACTTAGTAACTCATAATAATGACTTAGTACCTCATAATGACTTAGTATCTCATAATAATGACTTAGTAACTCATAATAATGGTAACTCATAATAATGACTTAGTACTCATAATAATGACTTAGTAACTCATAATAATGACTTAGTATCTCATAATAATGACTTAGTAACTCATAATAATGACTTAGTATCTCATAATAACTTAGTAACTCATAATAATGACTTAGTACCTCATAATGACTTACTATCTCATAATGACTTAGTAACTCATAATAATGACTTAGTAACTCATAATGACTTAGTAACTCATAATAATGACTTAGTATCTCATAATAATGACTTAGTAACTCATAATAATGACTTAGTATCTCATAATAATGACTTAGTAACTCATAATGACTTAGTATCTCATAATAACTTAGTAACTCATGACTTAGTAACTCATAATAATGACTTAGTATCTCATAATAATGACTTAGTAACTCATAATAATGACTTAGTAACTCATAATAATGACTTTGTACCTCATAATGACTTAGTATCTCATAATAATGACTTAGTAACTCATAATAATGACTTAGTATCTCATAATAATGACTTAGTAACTCATAATAATGACTTAGTAACTCATAATAATGACTCACCTGTCGTAGGTGCAGGAGGTGGTCGATCGCACCGTGGTGTCCGTTTTATCCTTTATGAGCCAAATGAGACTTGTGTCTGTAATCAGGCGCACGTACTTCCTGTTCTTCTTAGCGAGGTAGCCACAGTCAGCGTTGAAGTCTCCAAGAAGTATCACATTCTGCTCACAAACACAACAACGTTAATGACGTTTGAAGACCCTGAAACGGTGTCATTTAAATGCTGTGTGAATGAGCTCTTACCTCAGTTTTCCACATATTTTTCACATGTTGTAAGACGTCGTACAGCGAGTCGAGCTCCCTGGTGGTGTTGGTCGGAGTGGTGTGTTGAGGTATGAGGACAAACTCCTTTATCGCTGAATAAACAACACAGAAGAGAAGAGAGGAAGGATGCAGGGGTTTGTTAGCCTACAGGTCATGGTTCCTTTTCTTACCACGAGCGTTGGAGAACTGACCTGTATTTGGGGCTTTGAAGCGGACAACGAAAGGCTCTCTGGAAAAAGCATCTCCCAGCTGATCGTCTGGATACTGGTACTGTCCTGTGACGGTCACCGTGTCCGTCCTGCACGACACACAGAGCACAACCTGAACATTTAAGAGCAGTGGTGTAGTCCAGGGTTTTATTTGAATAAATGTGCAAAAAATAACACCATGTTTGCCTCATGATAAATACATTTCACATTCATCAAGGCTGCTTGTGTGACCAGTAGTGACTACAAACAAGTCATGATCATTTTATAATAGTGAGCAAGTAGAAATGACGGGTTTTTGGGTAAACTAAATAGAGTAGTCTTACATGTCACTGTTTCTAAAACAGGGCTTTTCTTCTGGACTACTTAAAAAAAAAAAGAAAGAAGAAAAAAAAGGTGAAAACTGAGAGTATACCCACTTCTCCAGGGACCACTACACCACTGTTAAAGAGGCAACAGAGAACTTTCCCGACAGTTTGGTCAAAGACGCAGCAGCAACAGAGGCAGTGTTGAGTTGTCTAAACACTCTTATTCTTTTCAAAAACAAACCACAGACTACAAAAACAATTGCAGCATTTTTCTTGCATCGAGCAGGAAAATGAGAAAAAAACTCACCTATAAACAAACACGTACTGCTCCTGGTACGACTCAGACCTGCCCAGCCTCTCACTGGCCACAGCATCATACCGATGTTTGGTGTCATAGCTGAGGAGACACAGACACAGCGGTGAGTACGACCTGCTGCTGCTGCTGCTGTTACTGCTGCTGCTGCTGCTGCTGCTGCTGCTGCTGTTACTGCTGCTGCTGCCAGATTTGACATCGTGAAGATTTTTGGAGGCCAATGATCCCTTCAGACCTTTTTTTTTCAACAGTAAAAGTTACAATACAATTGTCACAATTATCATTTTTAAATGGCAAAATTAATAATAATAATTTTGCCATTTAAAAATGATAATTGTGACAATGAAACATTAAATTACACTAAAATGGTGTATTTGTAACGCAGGAGTGAACAAATGAAAACGTACAAAATCGGGGCCGAGTTGCACTATGAAACCAGAGTTCCAGATTCATGCATTCTGGGGTTAGGGAATTAATTACATCTCTGAAACCAGCATATTTGTGTGTGTGTGCGACTGATGTCACCTGTTGAGACGTGAAATCAGCAGCGGCAGAGCTTTCTCTTTACTGTCTCTCACTTCCTGGAGCAAACACACGTCACAGCGAGTGATGATCTGGAACAGACAGATAGACAGAAACACGTTACATGAACATCCATAAAAACATGCCGAACAATAATTCATTGATTTACTGCACAAAGCAGTTATAGAGAAACGTGGGGCTGAATTCTTCTTACCCGGGAAAGAGTGTGCATCACAGCTGCATTCTTGGACTTGGACTCCCCGAAGTGATGGAGATTAAAGGCACACACTCTGAAGTCTGACGCCCCCCGAACATGTGTCACGCCTGCGAGGAAGGAGAGGAGGACGAGGAGGAGGAGGAGCGACGACCTCATGACCCCGAGCTGTCAGAGACTCAAACCTAACAGAGAAAAACACATTTAGATTTTACTGCACGCCAACAGTGTCTGTCAACACACGATGGACCAGTACAGTACAGACCGGTCACATTCACTCCATCGCCCTCTTTTTTTCTACATAGTTGTAAAGTATGTTGTGTTTTTTTAGCCTTAACGTCCAATAGTCCTGCACACGAGGACAAACTAACATCTACTCAGTGTCCCCTGTCTTGTATTAGCTATGTCCAACTCTTAACAACTCTTTTCTTTCAGTCAAATACCCAAATATATAGTGACGTAAAAAAAATGTTTAAGTCTCTGAACTATCGTTGAAACCACTCAACACTTTCTGCTCAATCGACCCTCGGTTTGTGTCCAAATCTTTCACAGACAAATGCTGATCCTCACTCTTTCCGCTCACACTATCATTAGTCGCCGCCTGTTCCATGCGCCCGCACTGAACTGGGTAAAAGGGCTTTTGTCCATTCTGCACCTTCTGCGTGGAATAATGTTGAATTAATTTCAGTCAAATCCAAACTGAGAATTCTTGAGGCCGATTCTATAACACGCACTTGTTTTTCCATAATGTGCTTGTGAATTGAACCTGGACTCTTTTCTGTTTGGGTTTTAACTGTGTACATTTGGAGCTGTTGAGTGTTTTGTGTGACGTTCTTCACCTAAAATCCGGCAACTGTGGCAAACATTAAAGCGACACTAAGATCTTTTAACTCATGAAATACAATAACTATTCACAAAGAAAGAGAGTCAGCAGATGCTCAGTTAACCACTGTGTTATCTGCCTGCATTATGTCCTGTTGCATGACTCATCATTCATTCACAGCAGAGCTTCCTCTATTACAGTTTCTCTCAAAATCCACACCATCGATGACTCGGCGTGAAACAGAAAGGAATCAGACGTTTGTCGTTGACAGTTCAGGACACAGATTCAGTCAAATATCACTTTCAAGTGGGGCCGATGGATTTGGAATAAATATCGAATTGCGATTATTTTAACAGGAATTGCGATTGAAATAAGAGGGAGTGGCCAATTTTACGTCATTCTTTCAAAAACACATTTAATTTGTCTGAGATCTGTGACAAACAAAGATGTTCTCTTCAGTCTGTAGAATAAGACAATTCATCTCAAATGATATTTTGACTTTCACTGCTGTGATTAGGTCAATGCTGCTTTTGTGAAGTCGTGAGTTAATGTCACGCTATTATCGTGATTCACTCACTCACTCACACACACACACATGAAGCCCAAACGCGCAACATGATATCGCAAACTTGACTTTGGTGTTTGTGTGTACTTTACCAGAAAATGATCTTTTTAAGGACATGACATGTACTTTACTTTTTAAGGGTTAGGGTTAATTACTTTTTAAGTAAAGTACATGTCATGTCCTTATAAAGATCATTTTCTGCTAACATATTTTTACACTTTTACTCAAGATTTGCGGCTGTGCCTAAAGAATATCACGTGACGGCAAACATGAGATATTCATTAACACACACACACACATTATAATCAGTTAATATGTTAAACTGTTGCCTGCTGCAGACAGAGTTTGACAGACAGGGTTAAAAACAAACACACAAACTCTCTCAAATGTAGACGTCTCAGGTTACACGTCACAAGTCCTCGACTCACCGTGCAGCAGAATAAAGGCAGATGAAGTGGACGCTCACTCAACAACTGCTTGGTTCTTTGGATTTCCAGAGTTTGTTTATTTCCTTCTTTCTGTCTTTACCGCTTCTCTCTTCTTCTCTAGTGAAACCTGATGCTGGACAGACCATGTGTTTCCGGTAGGAGGAGCTTTGAAGTTACAGACTGCAGGACTCAAAGGACACTGTTGTCCTTAGAGTCAAAGTCAATTTTTTTTGTTGTCCTTTGATTGACAGTCAAGATTATACACAAAGATGGCAGCCCATGGGACAAGAGAAGAGGAACTGAAAGAGTTGCTGGTTCAAATCCCAGGACAGGCCAATAACAATTGTCTGAAAATTGTGTCTTACAGTGTTAACCCACTGAACATATACATATACACATATACATATATATATATATATATATATTCTAATCAGTAAAAATCTGTTTTTTTGAAGTGTGGTTGTATGAGGTATTTAAAGGGCATTTACACACATTTCTACCACACTTGGTCAAATGAAGAATACATTTAAAATCATTATCTTTGTTTAATTCACTTTCTATTACAGTCTGGTTCCTTTATTTATTTGATTTGTCACATCTTTTACTGATAAACCAGAAACACAGTAAAGGGCAGAGAAGGGCTTTCATTTTCTTTGATGGAAGTGACTTTATCAACTTTTTGTCAATTTTATTTATTTTTTTCAATCCCAACTTCCACTGAATGAGACACACGTCATGTCCACTGTCTCATGATCAAATAGCATATTAATCTAAAAAAAAAAATGGTATATTCTTTGGGCGAAGTGGCCCAGTGTGTAAAAGTTAAATGAAATTATTCTCACTTGCAAAATTGAAGATAAAATAATTGCACTGAAAATGTACAATGACCTGATTTATGAATTGCAGTTTTTATTGTCCCAAAACAAGGATTTTATTTTTATGTCTGGAGCCGGTCAGCCCTACAGACACTGCCATGTTTTTACACTAGTTAATAAATAAACTGTAGTTTTGATAACAGAGGGCTGCATCTAGGTTCTAAAACAAGCACTGCACTAAGTAGAACTACATTCACTCACCCCATGTGAGCGAAGTACTGCATACATAACCTGTAGTACCATTTTCTATATTGTACATTAATTGATGTGAAAATGCCTGTTTGTTATTTATCACCTTTACTGGACCCGGATTAATTTGTCATTTACAACATTTTTTTTCCCTCTTAAATGGTTTTGTTTTTGTATTGAATTTAACAAAAACAAAATCATTTGTTACAGGCCGACAGCTCAAGAAAGCGTTTGCCGCTCTAAAAATACTTGGTAACAAACACGTCATGACTCAAATGTTTCATATTAGTATTAATCAAAGTAATGTCAACATTATTTCCCACGTGGTGAAAAAGACCTTTAGGTTGAAGCACTTGTATATATAAATGTTGACCATGTCATTGTTTTCAGGGTTTAATAAGCAGGTTTGTTTGTTTGAGAGGAGACCTGACACTAACTGAGCTCCTGAACCATAGATTCTGGGAATAATCCAAAACAAGAAGTCCCACTTTGATCCTAATATCATTTTAGTTGCAAAACATCTAGTGGCAGAAGACCACAAACATTAGCATTTAGGTGAAATTTACAAATTTTTAAGCAACAGTGTTCATATAATTCACTGTTCATTTAAAATAAAACTGTGCTCAACTGTGCTTCAGTGATCAGCTCAGAACACATAACATTAATCCCCACCTGTACCACACACTTCAGATTCATAATAATCATGTTGTGAAATTAAGTCAAAGTCGTCACTTTTGTAATCAAACCCACTTTTATTGGTTGTCGGTTAGAAAGCCTACACGGCGTGAAGGGCCTTCCAGCGGGTCAGAGGGCCTCTGCTGGCGATGTACTTCACGCCACAGCCGTCTGAGATCAGACGCTTCTCAGCCATCATGTCGTCAAAGTCACAGGCATTGAACTTGGTGAAGCCGTACTTCTTGGAGATATGGATCTGAAGGTTGAGAATGACACATGAAGTCCGTTCACACACATGACAAAACAAACATGGGTGAAGGCAAACATGATAAACAGATTTTGTCTCAGTGGTCCCTTAAAGCACTCAGCACCGCACAGCTGAGGACATACACAACCACAGAGTTACTGTCTGCAACCCTTGCACACTGGAACTGCACTGCAGCAGGACCGGTCGGCTTAATAAGCTGCAGAGTCATCCCTGCTCTCGTGTTTCATAACTGAAGATACACACATACCATTCTCTTTGAAATAAATTCTGCTATAGAAATGCCACTCATCCACACTAGCCTAGCATTTTACAGCATCTGTTTTTGTTTGACTAGTTTTCATCAGCTGTGACTCGACTCAAAGAAAAGCTCAGTTTTGACTTCAGTTCCACCTCAGTCAATTATTCTTCATTACAATGTAGTAGAATTAACTGTTTACACTGACATGTGTATGTTCAGTGCATGAAAGGTCACATGAAAGGTTTTTAGGCATATTAATATGGACACAGATTACTTCTGATACAGAACTAAAATGGTAGTCAGGACACAGATCATTTATAACTGAAAACATCCTCTTATATGAAAATGTAGCACAAATGTAGGTTTCACAGCATTGACAGTGGTGTGAAGTGGTCCTTTACCTTCTGGCGTCCGGGGAACTTGAACTTAGCTCTGCGCAGAGCCTCGACCACATGCTCCTTATTCTGGGCCTTGGTGCGCACAGACATGATCACCTGACCGATGTGCACACGGGCCACGGTGCCCTGGGGTTTGCCAAAAGCACCGCGCATTCCAGTCTGGAGCCTGGGAAACAGGAGGATGAGCTAACTGCTACATGCCCCACATACTTGATTCTCACAGTTCAGACTCCATGAAGCAGACAGACGCTCACCTATCAGCTCCAGCGCAGGACAACATTTTGTTGATGCGGATGACATGGAAGGGATGCAGGCGCATGCGGATGTGGAAACCATCCTTACCGCAGGTCTTCACCATGTACTTGTTAGCACAGATACGTGCAGCTTCCAGAGCTACACAGAGGGGGGAGAGAAAGGAGAAAAATCAACTGACATTAGTGCAGTTATAACTATGCATATACTATTATGTTTTTTATTTTTACACACATACACCACTGTCAGTGAAAATCACTTT
The DNA here is from genome assembly GCF_019176455.1 of Solea senegalensis. NCBI lineage: Eukaryota > Metazoa > Chordata > Actinopteri > Pleuronectiformes > Soleidae > Solea > Solea senegalensis. The sequence continues at coordinate 1,098,791 of NC_058031.1, forward strand.
TGATTAACGGGACCAAAAATGGCTAAATATCTGTTGCCAGTTGTCAGGTCACATGACCATATACATGTTTGGCTGTGGCTCTTTGGAGATCTCACCTTCTGAAGACAGCTGCTCGTACTCATCAGAGACCATGTGGCCGCACAGAGGAAACTCATCTACCTTGGCCTTCTTCCTGCCCAAGTCAAAGATCCTGATCTTGGGATCTATAAAGGGAAGAAAATTAAAGTAAATCTCGTTGTACAACTTGTATAATGACAATAAAGGCATTCTATTCTATTCTATTAAAGGGAAAATATTTATAACAAAAAAAAGAAAAACAGACTACCATCCCTTTTATAAATGACAAAATCAAAAAACAAATATCTCAATAGTTAAATCAGACACATATGTAACAGAGTGAGAGGCAGTAAAATATCATCACGCATCGGATGGACACTATTTTGTCTCAGTGGTCCCTTAAAGCACTCAGCACCACCCAGCTGAGGACATACACAACCAAAGAGTTACTGTCTGCAGCCTTTGCACACCAGAGACGCACTCCAGCAGAACTGGTCGGCTTAATAAGCTGCAGAAATGCCAGAACCAAAGCTCTGGTCATTATTACACAGGAAGTCAAGACTGTGGTCAGCCAAAAACCAGACACTAATGTGTTTGTAAAACCTGATTAGCCAACGTGGACGAGAAGTCCAAGTTGATGGAGCTTGACAAAGCAAACATCTCATTTTCTGTACATGATGCAGAGTGTGCTGGTTGATGTGTTTTTAACAAAGCAGCCACACAGACGATTATGACATTCAAGTCAATGTTCTGATCAATTTAAGGTGTGAATACGGGGTTGTTTTAATCACACACACCCTGAGATAATGGATTAATGTGTGAAGAGTACAGATATTGTAATTTACAACTTGCCACACAACAAAGATTGTCCCACCAATGACAGTTTAATCAGATAAAAGAGATCATCAAGTGGCATCCTGCCCTACTGTGTGTACGCAATTTAAGTCCAAGGCTGAGGCCACCTTAGTTGTATTTCCACTGCACCGACTACTGTACTGGATTTCCTGAGGAGTAAAATGCAGAAAGGGCTTACCAGGCACACCCCTACAAAAGCGGGACTTGGGGTAGGGCTTGTTCTTGCAGTAGCGGTAGCTGAGGGGGACAGAATGACAATCAAAATCAATCACCCATTTTAGACCAGTGTGTCTTTGTCCAACACTCTAAAAACCTCAGGTATGCCTTCAAAAATGGTTGCACTTCAAGGGACTACAATACTGAATGGAACAGATTGAAGTGTATTGTCACACAAAATCTGACCATCTACAAAGTTCATCCCCAAGTTAAATTATTGAAATGTGACACTATGCAATTGGATTTCAATATTCCATTTACTTCATTACAAAACTGTAATAATTTCATCATGTCAACAATCCAGGTAGTATAAGAGTGTTTCAGTGTAACATAAGGCCAGGAAATATGTCCAAAAAAAATATGTTAACCATCACAAGAGTCTTAGTCAAGAGTTTAAGTCGGTTTGAATATATTATATGTTTTAACAGTCAAGAACATTGTTTCCAGATTTGAGAACTAACATCTGACATCTTATGGACCAAATAGCTACTTGATGAATCCACAAAATGATCAACAGATTAATCAATGAAGAAAATAAGTGTGAGGCAAAACATGCTTTGTATCTCAAATTATATTTTCACAGCGAATGATATGTAGAGCTGAAACAATTACTTGATTACTAAATTAATCGTCAACTATTTAGATAGTGAATAATCGGTTTGAAGCTCTTTTCCCTGACTCTTAGTTTCTTTGCTCCATATAAGAAATTAGAGAATCACTTAGGTTTGAGGACAAAAAAAAAAGACATTCCAGATCATCATTTCCAGGTTTGACAAACAGATCTACATTTAACGCTTTCTCATATTTTATGGACCAACCGATTACTTGATTAATAATCGTTAGTAGCAGCTCTAATGATGTCGATATATATTGAACATTTGGTACGTTGACACATTTGTATTGCATTAATGGCCAGGCCTATAATATTCAATAGGTAACATCAATATGTAACTTCTTCATTACACATTTTAAGTATTTATTTAAATTCCAAAATTATCAACATAAGCTGTGTGCGCTTTAGTTTTAAAGGCAGGTCAAATCGCATGTTTTACATGAAGCTGTCAACATTTCCACTCCAACAAGACTTCAAGATAACGTGTTCATGAACGCAGCCCTAAAAACAAGTGGAAAAGTTAATACTAATTACATTTATGGAGAAAAAGAGTGGCGGAATAGAACTGGCAAGCGAGCAACTAGCTTTTAACTAGCTACCATTAGCTCAACACGTTAGCGGTTACTGTCAGCGACGTGACGTTACACTTGAGACAACGTTAGACGCTCACTAACGTTACACCTGACGGCAAGAATACCGAGCATCGTGTTTTAAATGCAACATTAAGCGGTATAAGTGACAGGAGGTCCCGCCGGCATTGGTGCACATGGTGCGACCCGGAGCCGCTGCCATTTTCTTCCCGAGTTCTGTCTCCTCTGAGCTCCCGAGTCTCAAAAACGACGCAGAGGGGGGACTTACCATCGGGCTGGTCGACGGCCCATGGTTGCGATCTGGAAAATAACAAACAAAAACACGTTAAATTTGTGAAATTGGAGCCACGATTTACGGTAAAGAACTAAAAAATGTGAATATTTCGTAGCGAGCCGATGAAAACGCGCTCCTACCACGCACTCACCTAATGGAGGAAAGGAAGTAGAATTCACTTCCGCTTCCTGATATGGACGAGTAAGTGTTTAAAGAAAATTTATTATATATTCATTAACGCATTATTTTTGGATCCTGACTGCATCTTTTGCTATTAAAAACACGAACATGGTTATTTAATTCAAACATGTTCCCGTTCAAAACTGTATTTAACTACAGCTTACGTGGTTCAAGTGAATGCTGGGAAATGTAGTTTTATGAGATGAGCTAACTTCATCGTGGCCCAGCCCGTGTTTCCACCAGAAACACTGAGAAAAAAACTAGAAAAACCCTTCACTGTCCCTTTTACAGTAGTCTGACAGGTTTCATAGCATTGACAGTGAGGTGTTTGTGGTCGTATATGTAGAAACAAATGGTATATTGTGCACCTTTTTGATTTTCACTAAAAACATGTTTATTTTTTTTATTTTAAACAGTAACAGCTAATACTGTTTAACGGTATTAGCATACGGTGTATGAATGACATGCATGACCAACATTATTTTATTGCTAGTTGTTTAATTATATTTTTAATAAATAACAAAAAAAATATTGAAACACAAAATACAAACTCACAAGTTTTAAAAGAAGGTCTGAAGATATGGTTGGTCGGTGCAACATGAGACTCCAAAGCATGCCCACTTATGGAACTTTAATTTTTGAGCCACACATCTTTGTTGTTTATGTCGCCCCCTATTTGTTGGACCTTGGTAGGTCCGTTCCCAATAAAGGCCAGAAGAGACTACCTGCAGTACACGGCACTGTCTTTCAAAGTCTTTTCAAACTTTTTTAAGATGGAGCCAACGCAGATTATTGATTGCACATGTGTTTATTTTTATGTTATTTGGGTTTGCTATGAGCTTGGTGTAATGAGGATCTATATATAATAACAAAGATCTATCTATCTATCTATCTATCTATCTATCTATCTATCACCCCTGGCAAAAAATATGGAATCATCAGTCTTGGAGGATGTTCATTCAGTTGTTTAATTTTATAGAAAAAAAGCAGATCACAGACATGACACAAAACTAAAGTCATTTCAGATGGCAACGTTCTGGCTTTAAGAAACACTAAAAGAAATCAAGAAAAAAAAATGTGGTAGTCAGTAACAATTACTTTTTTTAGACCAAACAAAAGGGAAAAAATTATGGAATCATAAAAAACAAACAAACAAAAGAACACTTCAACACACCACTCGTACTTTGTTGCACCACCTCTGGCTTTTATAACAGCTTGCAGTCTCTGAGGCATGGACTTAATGAGTGACAAACAGTACTCTTCATTAATGTGGCTCCAACCTTCTCTGATTGCTGTTGCCAGATCATCTTTGCAGGTTGGAGGCTTGTCATGGGCCATTTTCTTCAACTTCCACCACAGATTTTCAATTGGATTGAGATTCTGACTATTTGCAGGCCATGACATTGACATTGATTATGTGTCTTTCTTCAAGGAATGTTTTCACAGGTTTTGCTCTTTGGCAAGATGCATTATCATCTTGAAAAATGATAAGGAAAAGTGTCAAATGTACATTTGTGCATTTATTGAAGATGTAATGACAGCCATCTCCCCAGTGCCTTTACCTGACATGCAGCCCCATATCATCAATGACTGTGGAAAATGTTTTCTTCAGGCAGTCGTCTTCATAAATCTCACTGGAACGGCATCAAACAAAAGCTCCAGCATCATCACCAATGCAGATTCGCGATTCATCACCAAATATGACTTTCATCCAGTCATCCACGGTCCACGATTGCTTTTCCTTAGCCCATTGTAACCTTGTTTTTTTTCTGTTTTCAAGACATATTGCCTTTTCTGTTTTGACGCTTTGACGTCTTCCTTGGTCTAGTACGCTTGCCTTTAACAACCTTCTCATGTTGTTTGTACTTGGTCCAGATTTTAGACACAGCTGACTGTGAACAACCAACATCTTTTGCAACATTGCGTGATGATTTACCCTCTTTAAGGAGTTTGATAATCCTCTCCTTTGTTTCAATTGACATCGCTCGTGTTGGAGCCATGACTCATGTCAATCCACTTGGTGCAACAGCTCTTCAAGGTGTGATCAATCCTTTTAACTACAGACTAACGAGCAGATCTAATCTGATGCAGGTGTTAGTTTTGGGAAAGAAAATTTACAGGCTGATTCCATAATTTTTTCCTTAGAATTGAGTGATTCCATAATTTTTCCCTCTGCTTGGTCTAAAAAAGTAACTGTTACTGACTACCACAAATGTTTTCTTGATTTCTTTTAGTGTTTCTTAAAGCCAGAAAGTGACTTTAGTTTTGTGTCATGTCTGTGATCTGCTTTTTTTCTACAAAATTAAACAACTGAATGAACATCCTCCAAGACCGGTGATTTGATTATTTTTGTCAGGGGTTGTATCTATCCTATATTCCTGGATCGTTTGAGCTCCCAATGCACTTCACAAAATGGCCATTAGGGGTCACTACAACACCATATAACATCTAATAGTCTGCACCCACATTAATAATTCTTGAAAAGGAACAATGAGCTCATATCTAAACTTTAAACTCTTGTTAATGCAGAACAAATGTTCTTTCGTAAGGGGAATGTGAGGAATTCTTTTCCTGGTTCTGACTCTGCTCAGTCTGAGCTCTGCTCCAGCATCACATCACTCAGTGTGTTATCACAGGGCCCCACAGGGACGTGCTGAGGTCACTGTAGTCAATACAACATGTTTGGTGTAAGAGGTGTTGTTTTGGCTGTTACACTTAGAATAAACTGTATATATCTGCTGTTGTTGTAGGTGTAGACGGCTGTAAATGAATGAAATCCTGAATCGAATAGAAATGAAGACATGATGACAGTTCTGTTCTGCTCAGCCCGGATTTGGAAACTCCTCGCTCAGTGAGTGAGTCAAACATGAAGCGGATATCTCAGTCAGGAAAGCCACTGAACTCTCTGGGAAGCCTGTACTGCCTCATGTGAAGGTCAGCTATCACAGCTGAGTCGCCCTCCCTATCTGGTCTTGTCCTTCTGTTTTGTCTGAATCTCTTCCAGACCTTTTCCTGTTTCTGAGCCGAAGCTCGGTGAAGGGCAGGGACGATGTTGTGACGATGGAAAGAGACCAACGACCAAAAATGGTCCTACAGTTTATGCCTGTTTCTGGTGGCCAGTGACACACACACACACACACACACATACACACACACACACATACACCCACAGCCCAGGTCCTATCACTACAACAGACACAGCCGACTGTGTCAGGTTTTCCATTTTAGATTTAGGCGTCAAAATAGGACACAAAATGAAGGAAATACTAGTTTGTGTTTGCTGAACGTTACTGACTGAAGTATGAATCTAGAGCCAGAAGCTGTCTACATAGCTTAAAGGTCCAGTGTGTAAAATTTAGAGCACACATCATCTCTTAATATCACCTTAAAAATGTCTGGTTTTGATATTTATGGGTTTTTTGTCTTGATGATCTATCCGCATGTTTGATCTGGCAGAGATTTTTGTGCCGGATGGTCCTCCTGACGCAACCCTCCCATTTATCCAAACATGGGGCCAGCACATACAGTACACTGGGGTCTATTAAGAGTGTCCAATTAACAATAAGCAATGGAGAGTGACCCTTGACCTAGCAGGGGACATGAATCAGCAAACCTTCAGTTACAAGCCACATTTATGGACATTGCATGTTTGTTATTGTGTGCTTTATATATCATTCCATATCAAAACCAACACTTTTATTTTGGAATTCTGTGACCCATTGCCACAAATCCTTTAATTGAGCAGTTGAACTTTTAATCCTGGCTTGACCGGTCCCCTCTTGACCACAGTAGGCGCTCAATGGTCCCGCAGGTCATTTAAGTTTGAGACCCCTGATTTAGAAGGGAGATGATATCCATGTACTGTATGTATTCAAGTGTATAATGGCAGTGTCATGATTCTGCAGCCACTCAATTTGACAAGAAAACGGTGAGAACGTTCAACGAAACTGACAAGACAAACAAAGCAAAAGCACATGATTTTCAGTCTGTCACTAATTCTTACTCACATGGACTTTTAAATTAGTATAAATACCGTAAACATCTTGCTGGTATGTTTCACCTTTGTTTGAACACAAAAAACAGAATTTAAATAGTACATGATGTAACATGAGCATTCATACACTTAATGTAACACATTTTTTGTGTGTAATGCACACAGTCCGTCTTCCAGACATTACAAAACAAACAAGACAAACACAAATGTGTTACATTAGGACAGGTAAATGTATAAGAAATGCCACTGCAGTAATAGTGGTATGTTTACTTCTGGTGCTTTGCCAGATTTTCACAGTGGGGAAAGATAAGATTGTTGATTATGATTATGATTCTCTATTAAGTCAACAATGTTTTCTGTGAGGTTTACTTTGTCACCCGTTGTTCAACCTTAGTACAGAAATAAATTGATCAGTAATGCTGCCAACCACACCCTCACACCCTCACACACACACACACACACACACTTGTCTCTATATCTTAGTGAGGACACCTTCACAACTAATTACCTAACATTAACCTTTACCCTAACCCTAACCTATAGCCAATTTTAACCTAGAAAAAGTTGTCAAAATGGTCAAAATGTCCTTACAATGATAGGTTTGTACGTTTTCTTTTTAGACCTCACAAAGATGTAAATACAAGAACACACACACACACACACACACACACACACACAAATCACCCACTGACCAGTGTGACTGATGTGTGAGGGTGTGGTAGCTAACACCCTGTGTGTGTTACCCTGAAAACGGAAGTGTGAGTGAGTGAGTGAGTGTGTGTACAGGCAGCATGTGTGTGTGTTCTTGTATTTGTCACCTCTTCAGGACCTTTCCTGGTATAACAGTACAGTAGTCCTCATAGAGACCAAAACCTGCTGAGAAGCTAGTTCAGTTTAAAAAGAATTGAATTGTAATTGGGTGTGGTTATAAAATAGGACATATCAAGAAAGCTGTCAGTCACTGAGCTGTGCAAAGATCAATCTTAAACGAGTGCAAACATGTGCTATTCATAATGTATCATACAGTACAACTCAAACCATTCCTCTCACAGCAGGTTATGCATGCAACCATATAAGTTAACATAAAACATTAGGTATGTACTGTATATACTAATATTTTAAACACACCATAATGTTAGTGCATAGCAGACTGTAGATTAACATAACATTAAGTGCTCTCTGTATAGAATTGTGCAACTGGCTCTGGAAGGGTTTGTTCCCTGTTTACATTTCTGACTTATAAACAGTCCACTAGTTACCAAACAAACACCTCTGATAGGACCAGAGCACAGTGTGTGTGTGTGTGTTATTCTCTTACAGTCTCTGAAGGATCATCTCTCAAAGCTCTCAGAGTTTATGTGTCAGCTTTTGCAACACAAGGTTACTTTTACTGAATGGCCCATATTATTGCCCAGGACGTAATAAAGTAATAAAGTGTTGCCTTGGAGACCATAGTCAAGGAAAACATAAACAGGCGAGTCATTCATTCATTCATTCATTCATTCGTTCCTCCTCGGCATCTTCGTTATCATTTGCAGATGAACTCTAACACCAATCTGCACATCTTTGGAGTTTGAGAGAAAAGATCATGCTCTCGAAGAAAACCCACAGAAGAAGAACATGAAAAACTCCACAGAGAAGAGACTCGGTCAGAAATGGGATCTGAACGCAGGACCTTCTGGATGTGAGGTGACAATGCAAACCACCACACCATCAGATATACTGTGCTTTCTCATAAAACGTCTCATCCTCAGGTCGTTAGAACCCAACCAATTAGAAGCTTTGGAGCCTATTAGAACCTGTAGAACCTTGATGAAACGTCAGTGCCCGTTAAAAAGCTCTAGAACCATGAAGACAACATGTGTCTTTAGAACCTTTTAGAACATGGAAGAACCTTTAGAACCCACCCACACTTTAGAGCATAGGATCTGCAGGAACCTTTGGGATTCTGCAGACATACATGAGAGACTTTAGAGCCTGTCAGGACTTCACAACTCAGAAGAATGTGTGACAATCATAGAGCCTGTTAACCTAATCTGAACCTGTTAAATATTGTAATACATCTTCTGAACATGTGAGAACTGTTTGAACCTTGTAAAATAAAGAACAATTATCACCTTTTCTTGTTTGAACGTTTAGAACGTGTTAGGACTTTAGAGCCCGTTATAAACTGTTAAATCTCGTAGAACCTGTAGAATCCAATGACACCTGTACTTGTGAGAACTTTTAGACCTTCTTGAACTCTTTAGAACATGTGACAAACTTTTGAAGTGAGTAAAATAACCAGTTAAAGCCTTTTCCTGTTAGAACTTTTAGAACGTCACTCCCAGGTCTGAGTTCCACTGTAAATGGGGCACAGCAGCATTTCTGATCATGTCTCCTGAAGTGTGTTGACACTCCCGCCACCACTTTTCCATTTTGTTTTACTGGCAAGAAAAGGAACACACAGCAAACATATTAAAAGCACAAAAGATAAACTAAATGAAATTGAGTCTATGGCAGTGACATACAAAAAGTCGTGTACATGAATCATTCAGTGTGCCAGTGCAGGAGCCTGCAGTGAGATCTGGGTCTCACTGTCTCTCTGTGTGTGCAGGTCGTGTCTCTGCAGGTCTGTGTCTCAGACTCAACTGCTTCAATAATGAGATCATATGATGTCATGCAGTTCACGTGGGAGCAGCAGCCCTGTGCTCAGTGTGTGTGTGAGACACAGGGAGAGAGAGGGTTATATTGTACGGCCTCACAGGAAACAGCCCAACTACAGTTTTAACCTTTAATCTAATAAATGACATTGAATTCAATAAAGATAATTGCTTTTCTGTCCATAAACTTTTGTTCCAGAAGAATTAATCAGCAAATTAAACCCTCAACTCGTGCTTTATTCTTAACTTTTTCATTTGAGTTGACGGTTTTTATTCTTCTATTCCCTGCTTTAACTGCATCATTTTCATTTAGAGTTTACTATGCATACTAAAAACGTAGCATCAAGGTCTTCTACCCATTAAACCTTTTCCTGTGAGAACCTTTAGAACCTGTTAGGACTTCAGAGTCTGTTAACCTGTTACAAACTGTTAAAACCTGAACCTGTTAGAAACTAATGACACCTGCACTTGTGAGAATTTCTAGAAGTCTTGAGAACATGTGAGAAACATTTGAACATATTAGAATGACCCATTAAAACCTTTTCCTGTTAGAACCTTTAGAACCTGCTCAGACTTTAGAGACTGTTAACCTGTCATCACCCGTCAAAACCTGAACCTGTTCAATCTTTGCGTCCAGGCATCTTTTCTTTTCTGTCAATACACTTTTTGTTCCACAAGAACACTGTTAACACTGTTAATCAGCAGATTTCTCCGTCAAATCAAGTCCTTGACTCACGATTGACTCTTTTAACATTTTAAATGTAAGTTTTTAACACAAACAGTTTTGTATTCTGGTTTTACACATGTCATCACTTGTTCTGTCAGCCCAGCTTTAACTGAGTGTTGACATACTAAAGCAGCATCGAAGTCTTCTTCATGAACACTGGACATGGAGTCATTTGTCATTTGGTGACATAGGTTTACTTTTCAAACTTATTTTACAACTCAATCCATAGACACGATGTCTCTCTTCTGTTGTTCAGCTTTGGCTCCTCCCACATTAATCACATGAACCTTTCTTTATAGTTTCATATGTTACCCTTTAATGCTAGTGCAACGTCCAAGCATCGGTCAGAAAAGTCATGAATTCACAACTGCAAGAAAAAATACCTTTGTTTTTCTCAATGAATGGGGAGGGAGTGGTTTATTTCCTTAATGATACATATGTATACACACACACAGTCTGGTTTCCATGACGTCAGAGGACCTTACAATAAAAACATAATCTTACCTTTCCCGTAAAAAAAGTCCCCATAATATGACTGTGTAACAGTAATTACTCTAACCCGAACCCTCAAGTGAGAAAACGTCAATGTTTTTGAAAAAAAGACATCAAAATAATAATATTTATGATATTTGATTTAGTTTTTTTTACATGTGTTTTTTTTTAGCTTATAGTTCACAATATGTGTATATATATATATATATATATATATATATATACATATATATGTGCGTGTGTATGATGCAAAAATAATCTATTCATAAATAAAAACATAGAAACAATTCCTTATCACAGGTTTGAGCTATGCCCTAACCTTAACCATCACAACTGAATGCTTAACCCCAAACCCAAAACCATGTCTTAACCCCCAAAAGCAGCTAAAATGTCCTCACATTTCCCAAAATGACCTCGCTTCATATGGTTTACATATGTTTTTTTCTGGTCCTCACAAAGCAACAAATAATGCCCTAAACCCCACCTAGTTCCTAAAAAATGAAGTTCTGCCTCATTAGGACCAGGTGTTGGTCTCCATGAGAACTAACTAATGGTCCTGCAGACTCCAGTGTTTATGCCAAGAAAAGGTCCTAAAGAGGCAACAAAGACAAGAACACACACACACAGTCACACACGAGGAATGCATCATTTTCAGATACCCTCCATGTCGGGTGACATCATCATTTGTTTCCTTTCACATCTGTTTCCAGTGGATTCAGCACAGACGCAGGTGACGAGGACGACTGCCACCTCATATTTCATCATGTGTTCACCTTATATTTCATCATGTGTTCACCTTATATTTCATCATGTGTTCACCTCATATTTCATCATGTGTTCACCTTATATTTCATCATGTGTTCACCTCATATTTCATCATGTGTTCACCTTATATTTCATCAGGTGTCCATGCGGTGTTGCCAGAACGATGACTGACAGAGAGACAAAGGGATTCCAGACACACACACACACATACAGAGCTGTGTCTCACAGGTGTGATGTGCTAATCAGTGTATGTGTGTGTGTGTGTGTGTGTGTGTGTGTGTGTGTACCTGTGTTGTTTCAGCTCTGGTGATGTAATGCTCATAATTCACACAGTGTCACCTGGATGAGCAGGAAGACTCTCTTACACACACACACACACGCACAAACACACACACACACACACACACAAACATAACTGACAGTCAGAGAGGCCCTGGGGTCATGATGATGTCATTAGGGGTCACGCAGCCTCTGAAACATTACCACTGTGTGTGTTTATAGAAGTGTGACCCAGTGTATATGTGTGTGTGTGTGTGTGTGTGCGTGTGTGTGTATTTGGGTACATACAGTCTCCATAAACATTTGCAGTCATGTACATTTCATGTGCACACACGAAAGCAACAACACAAATCTGGATGATTTAGTGCGAGACAGCAAAGAGGAGGCGAAGGGGGGAGGAGGAGGAGGAGGAGGGGAGAGAGTGAGAGGGAGATCAGTCATTCATAGCTGCTCTCTCTCTCTCTGTCTCTCTCTCTCTCTCCACATTCCTCCCCCCCATATATGGACAAAAGTACTGGAGTCCAACTTTCAATCCACACACTCACAAATGCAGAAGCCACCAAACTACAAACAGTCGGGGGTTGTTCTTCATCTTCATCTTCATCTTCATGTGGCCTCAACAGAACCTCAACAACCCTCTGACTCCAGACAAAAACACTGGTATCTCTCTCCACATCACTGCAAGCCTCTGTTTGTTTGCGCTGCCCTTTTCCCTCAGCTCGTTCACTGCCTGCTCTTCTCAGGAAAATTCTGTTTAGATGAGTTCAGGGGACTAGAAAACCCCAAGAGAGGCACATTTGGGGTCCCGGGGGAATCCATCAGTGCCTATCTGGTGAAAAGGGCAAGAGAAGCAGAAAAAAAAACCCCACAACAAGCGGGTGGTGGAGTCCTGGTGGGGGGTGTTGAGAAGTGCACAGAAACAAAGTGAAGTTAGAGAGAGGCAGAGAGAAAGGGACGGGAGAGCTTACCTTAAAAGGCTGTGTTTGTAGATGGAGTGTTTAAATGTACTCTCGTGTACTATGTGCGCTCGCTGCTTGTTAAATGTCCCCAACCTGTATTCACAGATGGACAGAGGCTTATAGAAGTATTAAAGTATAGAAACAAGACTTCAGAGGGGGGATTCAGCAGCCAGACAGTGGGAGACCACCCTCCTTAGAGCTGCTCTGACCTCACTGTTCAGTCCTTATCTTATCTTTAGTGACAATGAAGCACTGTTGTAATGTAACGACGCACAAATTCTTTGTTATTGCTGTATTTATAAAGCGCTTTTCGAGTCTTGACCTGCTTTGAACTACAGTTTTGCCATTCACACGTTCACACGCCTCAACATGAACTAGTTAAGTGTCTTGCTCAAGGACACATGGACTAGCAGAGCCAGCAATTAAACCCACAACCTTCCAGTCGAAGGGCAATTCACCCTACCACCCTGAGTACATTTTATATCAGAAAACTATTCTTGATACTTATATACAGTAAATGGCTTATGACAAAGTGATAGAAAATGAATGAATGAATAAGATCTAACGATAACTACATAAATGAAGTTATTCGCTAAAGATCTGCCACTGTACTATAAGAAATGATGTCAGATTTACGACAAGTTACAGATCGATCACTTAATTAATTGTTAAACTCTTAAACCATTTTTTTTATTGTTTTTTTATTTGTTTAAATGAAAGACATAAACGTCAAAGATTCATCTGAAATATACAAGAAGAGGAAGACGAGCCTTGTTCAAGAATTACAATCAATAACAACATAGAAGGGTTTATGACAAGAGACAGTATTGCTTGATTGTGTGTGCGTGTGTGTGTGTGCGTGTGTGTGTGCGTGTGAAGGTATAAAGTTAGATAGAAATTTGGGTTTAGCCTTTTGTGTTAGGGTTATTATTAGGTTCAGGTTGGTGCTGGTTATATTTAAGGTTACACAGACAGACAGATTTAATCTACAGGAAATGAATGTAAGGTAATCAATGCTCTCTCTCTCTCTCTCTCTCTCTCTCTCTCTCTCTCTCTGTGTGAGTGTGTGTGTGTGTGTGTGTGTGTGTGTTATGGCCCAGTAGCTACTGGCGATAGATTCCTCTCGTCTGATTCATTCAGCTCTCTCTCGTTCTCTCTCGCTCAGGTCTCCTTTTATCCTTTTAAAGACTGTATATGTGTTGCACTGATGCTCTGACACTGATGTGTTGTCTAATTTCAGTATTTACAGACAGACAGAGAGACAGACAGACACTTGCTAATACACTGGCTCTTCACACATACTTATCTTTCTAATGATGTGCACGTACTAAACAAGAAAACACCCATGTACTTATTACCCAACAGGATCTGAAGAACTGGGACGAGGTCCAGGTTCTCTCTCTCAGTCCTGTTCTTGCACCAGATTTCCTTAATATGGCTGGAGAGGAGAGTGTAGCTGGATTTCACCAGAGGCAGTCCATCCATCTCCGCTCGTCACGTCACTGTCCAAACCAGAGCCATTTCAAAGTGTTTGTTTAATCTGCACCGAGTGCACGGGTGGGGTCTGCCACTTAGGCCTGCACAGGAATCACCACGAGGTTTACACAGTCAGAGACGTTTTATTTACTTTGACGAAAGGCCTCCAACTACCGTGTCTATTGTGATTCTTTAACCCCCTCCACGCAGGTTCAAGCTTGGCTCTGTGACTCGTTCCTGAAGCACTCTTATCAAATCTTACTTGTTGAAATCATCTTCTTGATTGTGAAGCAGGTGTTCATCAAAAGGGGGTGGAGATTTAGGGGTTTATTGGGTACAGAGGTCACCTGATTAAGTGGTCCATTTGGTCATCAAGGTTTGACCTGTCAAGGATGATATTCTGCCTACATGGGTTCTTCTAGAATTTCCCAGTCTCACTCACAGAAATATTGCTCATGCTTTATTTCATTAACATAGTCTCTTTTAACATCAAAGCACTCGCTGGTGTTTGAGCTTCGCTTTAACTAAAGTAAAGTGTTACATTAGTCACACTTTGTCCACACATAGACAAGTATCATTAAAACAGAGCTTTTTCTACATGTAAACACTTTCATGTCAAAACTGTGTTTGCACCACAATAATGAATGCCGCCAAAGTAGTGTTTCTGTATGCGTACACACACGATCTGTCTTACAACTACACACAGTCATGATAAACTCACACAATCGCCCAACACCGGTGGCGGTTTTGGTCCAGATCGGACGAAAAGATTGCATGACTTCTGTCGCTGTTTGGCTCATTGTGTAGATGGAGATATTTTTAAAAACAAAACTATGTGGACTGTTGCACCTAAACTCTCATTGAAGGGAGATTATGCGTTGGAGAAACCTCCACAGAAATCAGAAGAAGCCACTATCCGATCTTAGATCCTGGAGCCGGGATCCTTGGAGCCGGGAGCAGATCATTCCAGAGAGTTTTAAGTCCATAGACAGATGACTGTATGTATCAAACTGCTTGTCCGAATCTGTGGTGACGTCTGGCTGCTCGTGCCTGATGATACTCCAGTTCTCCTTAGAACTGAGCTGTCTTCTATAAATTCTTCAAACCTAAATCATCTCTGTCTCCAGAGACTTCTTCACCAGTTTCCAAAGCCTTGGTAACAGAAGACTTTCCGACATATGTGAGTGCAATTTAAATATGGAAAACAGATAGAAGTCAGACGGTGTCACGTCGAGTGAGAGTTCTTGTGTCTCTGCCACCCTCTTGACCATTTTTTGGTTTCCTTCTCGTCTGCTGATTTTCATAGGATGAAATATTTGAGTGTCTATGAAACGTGATGTCTGTGTCTTTATAGTACACAGTTATGCTCCAGAATGGTGGTGAAGCCCCTTGTTTTCTGGGTGAGGCTGAGAAATACCCTTGTATTCTGGTTGTAATTAACCAGACTGGTCATTCTCCTCAGACCTCTGGCGTCAACAACATTTTTGCCTAGATGTTTTCTCTCTTTCACGACCATTCTGTGCAAACCCCAGATATGGTCGTGTGTTAAAATCCCAGCACATCAGGAGTTTTAGACCGGGGTTTCTCAGGGACCCAGTGCCCTGCATGTTTGATATGTCTCCCTGCTCCAATACACCTCCAAAACACCTAGAACATGCAGGGCACTGGGTCTCCAGGACCAGTATTGGGAAACCCTGACTTTGACCAACAACCATGTCATGTTCAAAGTCACATAATCACATTTTGTTTCCCATTCTCGTTTTGAACTTCATCAGATTGTTTTCAAGCATGTCTGTGTTCAGCATCAAGTTGCTGCAAGGGTCGCGGGGGTTGCTGTGCCAATCTCAGCTGACATAGGGCGACAGGCGGGTACACCTTGGACAGTTCGCAAGTCCATCACAGGGCCAGAGCCTCAAAAATTAGGTTTTTCCTTATTCCCAGCCAGCTTGTCCATGTGGGCCCCCATAATGGTTATCTCTGGGCTGACAATGTGGGATCCAAACAGATTTGTCTATGGTGTCCATGGTGGCTCCATCCAGGTTTTCCCACTTCAAGCTTGTGCCCACTTCATAACCTTTCCAAGATACCTGTGTACTAAGTGGTTACTAAGTGGGCAAATTCTGTACATTCCCTTATGGTTTCAGTAACATGGCAAACGTGTGGGGCCATCCTGGAAACATCCTGGACAAACCCACTTAGACCCTCATTCTTACCCTTATGGGGTCCTCGTGGACTTGCTGGCTGGGTTAGGACTAGACTTAGTCTTACTGGTTAGTTTAGTTTCGTCTAAGATGTCTTAGAGGAAACAAAAAAGAGGTATCAACCACACAGAGGACTTTCCCAGAAGAGGATCTTTCAGGAGATATTAGTACATTTTCCATGACATACAGTCTGCATATATGCAAGACACCAAACTATGCACACACACATGCATGTCCAACACACTCACTCACTCACACACACACGCATCATCTTGAGTGTGTGTGTGACTCAGACTGCAGCAGACATCTGCTGTTTGGTGACTCAGAGCTCAGACTTTACTCAACACTGACCCTCTTTTATGATTTCAGGTGCTCACTGTACACTTTACTGTACCCGTGGTAAGAGCTGATACCACTTACAGTATTAAGTGAAGTAAAGGAGTGTTTTATGTGCAGGTGGAGCAGGTTTTAAGTGTTGGTTTGTGTCGTAATTACTGCATCACAATGGCTGTAATTGTGTTTGGTGCCTTGTTGCATAATATGGTTTTACTCTCCACTTCCTTTTAGCTTTACCCACCTGATTTGCTATTGTTTCGGGGTTAGAGATACATAAAAATGACACAGTAACACAGTAACCAGCAGTGCATTATACTTATACTGCAGCAGTACAACTGTACACATGCACTATGTTTAAATACACAAACAAACATCCATTCATATAAATGCAAAACCATACCCACTTTGTGTGTGGATATGGACCATATCTGTGTGTGTGTGTCATGGTTTGGGGACGCAAATGTGTTTTCACACTCACATTATGGGGACTCGTCTTCTTTACGGGGACAAAAAGAAGTCCTCATAGTTAATAGTTAAATAATTAAATTTAAGGTGAAGACATGTTATATGGTTAGCATGACTTTAGAGTTACACCAGTAGTAGTTATGGTTAAGGTTAGAGTAAATCTCAAGCACAGCCATTTCCAAAGTTTGGGCTGCGGCCCCCTAGCTGGCTGTGACATTACTACAGGTGGGCCATGAAATGTCATTATACAAAAATAAGTGACAAACCACTTTTGTTTCCTGTATGTTGTTTAACCCTAACCCAGGATAGACTGCACTTAATGTTCATTTGTTAATTTTAATTCAGAATTTTTTATTTGTGTTGATGGATAGTTACGCAATTTGAGAGTGAGATGTATTGGAATTATTGCCCATAGTCTTGTGTGTTGATAAGAGTTGTGATTGTGTGGGCCAGAAGGATTTTCAGATATCAAAGGCCCCCGGTTCTCTTGGGAATGGTCAGTGTAATGTCCGATGAAGTCATGGAAACAGACTGTGTGTGTTTATGGGTTGGGCCTGAGGAGAAAAAATCAGGTCCCATGACACAAACCTAGGGTCATACAGACTACACTGTTTTGGTAATTACCCAGTAATCCACAGGGGGGCGATAGAGGTTCTGCACTGGAGATTTATCTATTTTGATCGCGCAGTGTGTCGATATTGTCCTTTGTCCTCGTTAATGATGTTTTTTTTATCATGTTTATTGTTCTTGTACTGCCAGCTACAAAAGCAATGTCCCCTTTAAGGACAATAAAACCCTCAACTTAACTAAAGTGATACATACAGTTCATATATACATGCTTAGATCTACACTCCCTCCCAGGTAACCACACATGAATACTACACTGATCAGATTTGAACTGTTCCTGGAGTATAACATTTAGTTTTTTGTTAAACATAAACTACAAACAGGCAACAGAAACTCAAATTAAACACTTGCCATACGCGAAGGTTTGCAGAAGAACATTTCTGAAAGTGCATCACACAGATCCCTGAAGCAGATGGTCTACAACAACAGCAGAAGAACTCACACTGACACTTTATTAGGGTGCATATAATACATAAAGACGTGAGTGCAGTTTTCAGCTTATTAAGTTAGTACAAACAGTGTCTCATTACCTTTGAGAGTTACTGTGATATGTTTGTTTTGTCACACGTACTTTGTGGCCATCCCTCAGCCCTTTTCTCTCTTAAGTGCTTTTTCCATGGAAACCGATTCAACTGCATCAGCTGGTCATAAAAGTCACATGTCTAAATATGGTCTCTGTTCAATTTAATGGTTAGCATTCACCATATTTACTCCGACTTTTCATGTGACAGCTTCTTTCATGTATAAGTGACTTTAGTGAGTAGTGACAATTCATTTAATGTGCTGTTTACTGGTTTAAAAAATGGCCTCATGCAGTTTGTCACTCTCAACATGTATATTTGAATTTTGCTCAGTCTTACAATTGTGTACGTCAAACGTATAAACCTTAGAGCAGTGGGCTCATCAGAACCATAATCAGAATACTTTATTAATCCCGGGGGGGAAATTGTTCATGGGCTACATACGGCCCTCCAATCAATGTAATGTGGCCCACCACTTAATATCGAGTAATATTGAGGTATTTATGTATGTTTTTGCTACATGTCGGCAAATTTGTTAGTTATGTTTGTTTTGGGAGTCACGTTTTTGTCAGTTCCTGTTTTATTTTGGTGAGGGTTTAGGGTTTCCTGTTGGTCTACCTTGTCCTTGTCTTGTCTGATTACCTTGAGTGTTTGCACCTGGTGTCATTCCCTGATTGTCAGCACCTGGTCCCCTTTCCCCTTCTTAAGTCACTCATTTCCTTCGTCCTTTGTCAGCGTGTTTTTCGTCTCCATGTTCATTGTTACCTTGTTCATGATTAGAGTGTAGAATCAAGTTGATCTAGTTTATGTTTTCATGTTTAGAGTTACGATCCAAGTTGATCTAGTTTATGTTTTCTGGTTATAGGTTTGCTTTTTCACCTTTTTTCTTGCCTTTGGCATTCCTTTATTTTCGTGTTTTGGAATAGCGTTTTTGCTCTTGCCTTCAGCATTCTTTTTTGTTCATGTTTTTGAGAGAGCAATAAAGCCTCATTTTTGATTTCACGTATCTGACTCGGTACAAACTGTGACTGTTTTTTATTCATAGATTAATTTTGCT
This sequence comes from Solea senegalensis, assembly GCF_019176455.1. NCBI lineage: Eukaryota > Metazoa > Chordata > Actinopteri > Pleuronectiformes > Soleidae > Solea > Solea senegalensis. Next base: position 1,118,117 of record NC_058031.1, read on the forward strand.
CATAAATATGTGTTTCTAGTGATCAATACATCATTCCAAATCAAACACAAGCACTTTTGTTTTGAAATTCTGTGAAATATCATCACACATATTGGTATTATGATACCATGATGAAATATGTTGATATCATTTTAAGGGGCCTTTTTCCCACTTGACTGACCCCAAACTGCACGAGAATGTTTGTACTTGTATTTAATACCTATTTAGGACCTTTCCTGGTATAAACGCTGACCTTGTCAGGATCAGTAGTTCAAAACCTGGTCCTAATGAGGCAGGGCATTGCTTGAATTGTGGTTAGGTTAAGCTCAGGGTTTAACTGGATATGTTTAAGGTTAGGGATACATTTTTTTTTAAGATTGTCCAACATAATAGAAGTCAGTGCAGTGTCCCAAGAAGAATAGCTATGCAAACATCTGTGTGTGTGTGACTGAACAAGAACCACTTGCCTCCTCCGTCACTTTCCATTAAACAGTTTATCTTTCTTTGAGTCTGGTTCTGTCAGAGATTTCTTCTTCTGTATTTCTCTCCACTGATGCTTAGATCTTGCTCATTGTGTGAACTGTTGGGTTCCTCTGCTCTCAATGATGATGTTCTCTTGTTGTGATTCAGCACTATACAAATAAAATGGAATTGAATTGATTATTTTTCGTCCTGCATTTGCTGTGGCATTGTTTCAATTGTGTCACTAAAGTTTTATTCATTATTTTTATCCCTCAACAGACAACATTAGCAGATATATTCATTCATCTCAGGCCCATGATAATTACACAAATTACAGCCACATAAGTTATATCAGAGACATCGTGAACAGTATGCATCACTGGCCAATCCCATAATAAACATAGACTCTGTGACACAGGTACCATCAAACCTAACACTTTTCAAAAAGAACAAACCTCTTATATTCCCAGATTCTTGTCTGACCGACATTTCCAGGATAACTTGTTCAACATCAAGCCCATTCTGCAATTTAACAACATTTTATAATCTTTTATAATTTTCTTTGTTGGACCCGTTGTGTTAAATCATATCCAGCACATCCCAGAGATCCTCAGTGGGGTTTAAGGTCTGGACTCTGTAGTGACCCAATCCAATGTGTGAAAAGTATGACTCATATTTCCTGAACTATTCTTTCACAATCCCGGCACAGTTGTCCTGGAATGTGCCCAAAAAACATTTAATACTTCAGTCTATTTAGGACGTCAGCTGACCTCCAGAACCAGCTCTCGTTCTCAGCTCACGTCGCTGCCAGTTACAGATACAAGGCCACTAACATCGATGCCACAGGAGTCTACGATATGTTGAGAATATGATCATTATTTTCACTGTTATTCTGTTAAAACTGGAAGCTGAAATAAGCGTCCCCTGCACCAAAGTCCATAAATCAGCAATTTTACATCACGGCAAACAGAAGCTGTTGATCCGCTACTGGTTCAGTCTTTTAAATCCTTCATTTGAAGTGATCTAAGTGACACAAACCTGCCAGGCGTGGAACACCCACTCCTGCGTTCTTATAAACATATAAATATAAAAACGTTGATTTTCTGTACAGACTTTG